>NC_057807.1:433423987-433430691 GCF_018294505.1 Triticum aestivum | reverse complement strand
CGGATGGGACTTTCCTTGGCGTGGAAGGCAAGCTTGGCGATACGGATATGTAGATCTCCTACCATTGTAACCAACTCTGTGTAACCCTAACCCTCTTCGGTGCCTATATAAACCGGAGGGTTTTAGTCCGTAGGACGAACAACAATCATACCATAGGCTAGCTTCTAGGGTTTAGCCTCTCTGATCTCGTGGTAGATCTACTCTTGTACTACCCATATCATCAATATCAATCAAGCAGGAGTAGGGTTTTACCTCCATCGAGAGGGCCCGAACCTGGGTAAAAACATCGTGTCCCTTGTCTCCTGTTACCATCCGCCTAGACGCACAGTTCGGGACCCCCTACCCAAGATCCGCCGGTTTTGAAACCGACACACCCCCTACACCATAAATTGGTGGCTGCTCAGAGTTAGTACACAACTTTTGTCATTTGAGAGCAACCCACCGCCGAAGCTTTCGAGAGAAAATCCTTGCGAGGACAAAGCCCAAACCACCCAGAGCCCAAAGAGTGTTTGGCATCACTGAAGTCTTTCTGTCCGCGTGATCTGAAGACTTGTTACACTTGAGGACTGTGAATCCTCCAGCCGGTTAGGCATCGCATTCTGAGCATCCAAGAGCCATTGTGGATTGCCGGTGAACGAAGTCTATGAAGGTTTGGAAGTCTACCTTGAAGACTTACCAGAGTGATTGGGCGGGGACTAGGTGTCCTTAGCTCAAGGGGAATAAGGTGAAGATGTGGTCTTCTGAGTTGAATCTCAGCCTCCCTAACCAGACGTACAGTTGTCACAGCAACTGGAACTGGTCGAACAAATCCATGTCCTTCTGAAGCCACTGGTTCTATCTCTTACTTCTCTTTACTTTCAGTTTGTCTTCGTGAAGTCATTGCCTGCTTGCATTATCTGTTTGAGTTCACTGTGTGACTACTTGTTCTGATTGGCTTCATACTATCTTCCATCCTGGTCTTTACTACCTAGCTTCTATTAGTCTTCGTGCCTTCACTCTATTGAATACTTGACTGTGGCTTGTCTAGTGTAGTCTACCTTCCGCTGCATTCGAATAGTGTTGTTTATATTGTTTGTCTTTGAAACTCCCATGTTTTGAAGACTTCCATAAAAATCGCCTATTCACCCTCCATCTAGTCGATAACTAGCCCTTTCAATTGGTATCAGAGCAGGGTACTCCCTTGTTCTGTGTGATTCGGTTTAACCACCTGGATTTTAGCTATGTCAACTGCAGGGATAATCAAAGTCTCCACTGCGTGCTCCATCTTTGATGGTACTGAATATCCCTACTGGAAGAATAGGATGCGCATGCATCTCGAAGCCATTGATGTCGATCTATGGTATGTCGTCAAGAACGGGGTTCCCAAGACTAGTGAAGGTGTCACCCCTACTAATGTCAAGAAGTTCATTTAGCTGGACTCTACTGCCAAGAACATCATCTATGGTCACCTTACCAAAGGACAGTATGGCCGCGTGAGTGCTCTGGAAAAGTCGAAGCTAGTCTGGGACTGGCTCTCCAAGGTCAATGAAGGCGTCTCAACTCAGCGAGATCAACGTATCAGTACTCTCTGCAACCTCTTCAACCGCTTCAAGAGACACGACAACGAGAATGTCCAGCTCACATTTGATCACCTCACTGATATCACAAATGAGCTTCAAGCACTCGGCGCCACTGAGATCACGAAGCATGAGATAGTGAAGACACTACTGAGATCTCTTGACAGCTCATTTGACACCTTAGCCTTGATGATTCAAGAACGCCCTGACTTTAAGACTCTCGATCCATCTAACATACTTGAGAGGCTCAACACACATGAGTACCAGCTGTCTGAGAAACGAGATATCTATGGCCCCAACTATGGCCGAACTCGAGCTTTGAAGGCAAAGGCTACTGCTTCATCATCTGAAGAAGAATCTGACTGCAGTTCCGGTGATCCTGAAGACATTGGAAAGGAGCTTGCTATGCTTGTGAAGAAGTTCCAGAAATTCACCAAGAAGAAAGGCTTTAGAAAGTCTTCACGATCCAGCTCTAGGAATGATGAAGCTTCTGCCTATGACCACAAGAAGAGAACCTGTCACAAGTGCAAGAAACCTGGTCACTACATCTCTGAGTGTCCACAGTGGGACAATGAGAAGAAGAAGAAGAAGAAGAAGAAGAAGAGCAAAGAATATGATTCTGATGACAAGAAGAGAAATCCTCAAAGTCTTCTTCCAAGTCTTCTTCCAGATCTTCATCACACAAGAAGAGCTCATCTGGCAAGGCCCGTGCTTTTGTTGGCAAGGAAATGGATTCAGAGGAGTCAGCTTCACAGGAGGCGGAGGTGGAGTCTGAGGGGGAGTCTGACTCGGGTGTTGTGAGTCTCGCTCTAGCTACAGCCTACGTCGCCAAGTCCATCTTCAACATCGAAGACAATGGCTCCGTCACCAAGACTGATGATAATGATGAGGACGACTCGCCTCCCACCTACTGCTTCATGGCACATGGTGCCAAGGTAAAATCATGCGATGCTTACTTTCAAACATCAAGTGAAGATGACTCTGATGGTGAATCCAAACCTAGTTACAAAACACTTGCTAAAATTGCAACTGAACAACAGAAAGCTATGGAACATACGCAAAAACTGTTAGACAAAAGCGATGACCTGTTGGACGCGGAAATGACCAAGTCTCAGTCCTTAATTGAAGACATAAAAATATTCATATTAAGTACCAGGAACTTGAAGGTCGACATGAATCGCTCACAACTTCTCATGAAAAGCTTTCCTATGATTATCTTCAAAGGAAGCAGGAACTTGAGAAATTGAGATCGGATCATGAAGATCTTCAAAAGGAAAATGAGTCACTTCGCGCCCAACAGATCAGTCCCACTCAGGAAGGATTTGAACCACCATGCCTAAAATGCATTGAGAGTGATAACGCTGCTTCTGTTGCTGAATGTTCTACTGCTGCTACTATTGCAATATCTTCAACTTCTGATGTGGTAACTAACCCCTCTGCTGAGGATACCACTACTATTGCTGATGAGGATGCCAGGTTGAAGACACTGCTTGAGACAGGGATGTACAAAAGTCTCAAAGGGCATCAGACATTATGTGATGTCCTCAAAAAGCAGATTATGAACCGAAACCCTAGGAAAGAGGGTGTTGGGTTTGAGAGGAAAATGAATGTTGATGGGTCGTACTGGAAGCCTGAGCAGTACCCCAAAACCACATGGGTTGCTGCAAAGGAACCTCCAGTTAATCCATCCACCTTATCTGGTTTCACTTGTGCTAACCCCATTATCATTGATGAATCCTTTGATGCAAACTATAAACTGTTTAAGAATCAGAATGGTGAAGTGTTTGCCAGGTATATTGGTACTAACTGCAGGAATGGGCCACCTATGAAGAAGATATGGGTTCCCTAGAGTTGTCTTGAGAATCTTCCAGTGAATGTCATCATGACACCACTTGTGAAGAAGACAAATCCCATACCAAAGGCTTCATATGGTCCAAAGGTTCATACAGACCTAGGACTCATCTGAGTCACCCTAACGTTAATGTTTTGCAGGGAAATCATACTCAGATCCATGAATATGAGCGTGTTTCCTCAAACCGCTATGTTCATAAAACAAAGAATTTTTCTGCTTATTCCTATGAGTATTATTCACCTCCTGCAAGGCTATTTACTAGGGCCTCAAAGCCGAAGTTCTCAGATGCTGCACTTAGACTCATTGCTTCTAAGCCACCCCTGAAAATGTGGGTGGTTAAGAAAACTTAACTCTCTTTTGCAGGGAAAGGTCTCTAGCCGGAAATCAAAGGCGTCCAAAACTAATGCTGGGGACCTTAAACATCTTGTAGGGCACAAGATAAAATGCCCTAATGGTCTTACTAAGTATTTTGTTCCAGGATTTCTTGATGCTCACCCTATCTATCCTAACCAAGATCTGAATTTTCATGTTCCACTTGTTCGTCAAATGTTTATGCTTCACAACTCTCTTGGTGAAGCCTATCCCCCAAACTGCACTGTAGGCTACGACACCCCGTACTTTAGAATGGGTTATGGACAGTGGATGCACTAATCACATGACGGGCGATCGAAGTCTTCTGATGGATTCAACGCTACGTCCATCAGACAAAAGTCACATCACATTTGCCAACACTGGTAAAAGCAAGGTATTGGGTCTAGGCAGAGTTGCAATATTAAGGGATCAGCACATGGATAAAGTGATGCTTGTTGAATCCCTTAGTTTCAACTTAATGTCTGTCTCAATGCTTTGTGACTTAGACATGATTGTGCTATTTGGAAAATATCGATGTCTTGTACTAATGGAATCTGACAAGTCTCTAGTCTTTGAAGGGTATCGGAAAGACGATCTATATATGGTAGATTTCTCAGCAGGACCACAGATGGCCGTATGTCTTCTAGCAAAGGCTTCAGAATGCTGGCTCTGGCATCGAAGGCTAGGGCATGCTGGCATGAAGAACTTGCACACTCTCGCGAAGAAGAAGCATGTCGTGGGCATCGAAGGCGTCAATTTCAAGAAGGACCATCTGTGTGGCGCCTGCGAAGCTGGAAAGATGACTAGGGCTAAGCATCCCTCGAAGACAATCATGACTACATCTCAACCCTTCAAGCTGCTTCACATGGATCTATTCGGCCCTACTCACTACTCTACTCTCACTGCTACTGCTTGCCTCTATGGCTTCGTACTTGTTGATTATTACTCTAGATATACTTGGGTGCATATAATCCTCTACAAGACTGAAGTGCGAGATGTCTTCAGATGGTTTTCCAATCGTGCCATGATGAACTATGGCGTCAAGATCAAGCACATCAGAAGCGACAATGACACTGAGTTCAAGAACACTGGCCTCTACCTCTATCTGGATACACTTGGCATCACACATGAGTTCTCTGCTCCCTATACACCTCAACGGAATGGCATCGCCGAGCGCAAGAACAGAACTCTCATTGAGATGGCCCGGACGATGCTTGATGAGTACAAGACTCCACGGAAGTACTGGCCTGAAGCTATTGACACTGCTTGCCACATCATCAACCGTGTTTATCTTCACAAGCTTCTGAAGAAAACATCCTATGAGCTCCTAATTGGTAAGAAGCCAAATGTAAGCTACTTTAGAGTATTTGGTGCTAGGTGCTGGATCAAGGATCCACATCACACTTCAAAATTTGCACCAAAAGCACATGAAGGTTTTATGCTTGGCTATGGAAAGGGTTCGCACTCCTACAGAGTCTTCAACCTCTTTCACTATAAAGTGGTTGAAATTGTGTCAGGACCCCGACTCGATGTCACATCGATCTAGCCGGTAACACCTCATATCACTTTGCGGCCTCACGCATGGTATCCCCATGGGTGTCGCCTTACCTTTGCCCGGGACCGTTTGCGCCTTTTGGCTCACGTATATGATAGTGTCGCTAGCATCCATATGATAAGGAGCCCGGGCTGACATGACTAGTCGTAAACCCAAAGTGGCACAGACTTACAGGGACAGGCATCCATGACCCAGCTTCGAACGTGTCGGTCATCAGCAAGTGGGTCCGGGCTGTAGCACTGGGCTAGCAGGACTCCGGTAAACCGGGCTGTAGCGGGCTAACAGGACTCCGATACTCAATGCGTGACATTTCCCCGAAGGGACAGACACAGGAACGAAGAAGGACACATGCCGGGCAGCCTAAGTGTTCCAGAGCAGTAGCAAGCTACCATGGTTCAGCGGTAACACTAGGAGACATTCCCCGGTAAGAGAGGCTACTAAAGATAAACAACTAGGTAGTCAGATCCCACACATACCAAGCATTTCAATAACATACACACAATATGCTCGATATGTGCAAATACAACATGGCATCACAACATGACTCTACAACTCAAGTATTTTAATCAATAGGCTCCGAGGAGCGAGATATTACAAACATGAGTCTCACGACCCAACATTCAGAGCATACAAGTCAAAGCACAAGCGGAAGCTATCATGTCTGAGTACAGACATCTAGAAATGAAAAAGGCTGAAAGCCTGACTATCTACCAGATCCTGCCGAGGGCACAAGATCGTAGCTGAGGTAACAAGCTAAACGTCGAAGTCCAAGCGGAACTACTAGTGAGACTGAAATCTCTCTGCAAAAACATAAAATAGGCAAACATGAGTACAAATGTACCCAGCAAGACTTACATCAGAACTATCTACATATGCATCATTATCAACAAGGGATGGTGGGGTTTAACTGCAGCAAGCCAGCTTTGACTCGGTGGCTATCCTAAACTACGACTGCAAGCGACTCTTTTGAGGTGGCGCACACGAGTCCACATATTCACCATATCAATACACCACTATGGATCCACTCCCGTTTCCCTACGAGAACGCCATCCATAGCACTCACGCTTATCTTGCGTATTTTAGAGTATCCACTTTCACTTGTCTATGAACTGATATAAGCAACCCAGAAGTCCTTTTCCGCGGACACGGCTATTCGAATAGATGATGTTAACCCTGCAGGGGTGTACTTCTTCACACACGCTCTCACCACTTACCGCCGTTTACACGACATGTACTCGGCAACCTTCAAGCGGAAGCCCAACGTGGGTGTCGGCCACGGCCTGCCTAAACACTCAAGTCTCTAGTCCAGGTTTATCGCCTATTCGGGTTCCATCCATGAGGAGATCCGGCCGGAGTTTCGCTCACAGCCCCAAACGATGTGAACAGGGTT
>NC_057807.1:433406690-433423977 GCF_018294505.1 Triticum aestivum | reverse complement strand
CTGCGCACGGCCTCCAGCATACTACAAACACCAGAAACTACTTGCAACTCCTGGACAGAGGACAAGGGTGGTCAAGAAGCCGAGAGGGTCCATTGGTTTCGGGCCCAATGCGTGGTAGTAGCTGAATCATGGATCACAAACACAGAACTCAGTTCCTGAGGACGGCTGCAATGAGACAACCCACCATGTACTCCTACATGGCCTCTCACCGCTACCTTTACCAAATCGTGTTCACACACTTAGCTCACACACAGTAGGACAGGTTCACACGCCTCTGATTCATCCCCGATGAATCAGACCCGACTCAACTCTAAGCAGTAGCAGGCATGACAACAAACATAAATGAGTAGGCACATCAGGGCTCAAACAACTCCTACTCATGCTAGTGGGTTTCATCTATTTACTGTGGCAATGACAGGTCATGCAAAGGATAAAGGGGTTCAGCTACCGCAGCAAGTAACAGATGAATCGGTGTTGTCTTAATGCATTAAATGAGAGCAGGAGCGAGAGGGTAGGATTGTATCGGAATGAACAAGGGGGTTTTGCTTGCCTGGCACTTCTGAAGATAACATTGAGTCTTCATCAGTGTCAACGATCACATCATCGGTATCACGTCTATCGAGAGGGGACAAATACCGGCAACACAGAAGGAAACACAATCAATGCAATGCACAATATGATGCATGATCATGACATGGCAAAATTAATGTGTTTTGGGCTAATGCATCTAGCAACAAGTTAAATGGGGTTGGTTTGAATACAAGATTCAAATTCAAACTCCATATGTGATTATTCAAATGCCATTTAATTGATTTGTGCTAAACAGCAGCTATAAGTTGTTCTAACATGCATGAAAATGGTACAGATGGATTCCTTGAATTTTTCTGATAATTTTTCATATATAATTTATTTAATTTGGAGTTACGGTTAATTTTCTATGAATTTTTGAAGTTTGTGGTATTTTCTGGAATTAATAAATCATTTAAGAATTATTTAAATTCCAGAAACATTTACTGCGTCAGCAGTGCGTCACCGTGACGTCAGCAGGTCAACAGATGCTGCTGCTGGTCAAACCTGACGTGTGGGGGCCACACGTCAGTGACACAGGGTTGTTTAACTCACTGACAGGTGGGACCGGTCAACAGCCACGTCAGCTAGGTCAATTCCGACGCGTGGGGCCACTATGGTTAACTTAAACTAAACAGGGGGTTAACCGTGGTTAGTTAAGGGTGTGGGGCCCACAGTCAGTGGCCAAGGCCTGGGTTAGCGGGGTGGTTAGGCCCTAATGACCGGCCACATCAGCTCTCGCCGGAGTGTAGCCGGCGACGACCACAGAGCACGGCGGGGGACGCCGGACTTGCGCTAGGGGCATCGGATCGACGCGCCAAGGGCACCAGGAGGTAGCCCGCGCCCGTGCGCATCTAGGGGGACCAACAGGAGGTGCGGGGGTGGCCGGGGTTCGTCGGAGTGGAGCCCGAGGCGGCGGCCGGAGCTCGGGGTTTCGCGGGACCGGCGCTGCAGTGCACGGGAGGACAAATGGTTAAGTGCTTTGGGTTCCTGAGGTTGCGGTGAGCACGCGGGTGGGCTCAGGAGCGAGCTGCGGTGGCTGTGGCCACGGCCACGCCATGGCCGGCGGCGAGGAGCAATCGGCTCCGGTGAAAAGGCGGCTAGGGTACGGGAACGAGCGCGAGGAGGAGGGGGAATGGAAGAGTAGCTCACAGGGAGTCGAACAAGATGCTAAGTGGGCTCGGGGACGCGCCAGACGTCACGAATCGACGGCGGTGAGCTTCGGTGGCCGGCGACGGAACGGCGATGGTGGCGGCGTTGCGGGGCTTCCGGAGGGCCGTGGGTCGGTGGGGAGGAAGGAGGGGGTCGAGGCGGAGCCTTTGAGCGCATCGGCGAGGCTAGGGGTGGCCGGTGGCCACGAGGGAGCTCGTCGGCGGCGGCGGGTGTGTTCAGTGGCTGCGCGCGAGAGAGCCAGAGGAGGAGAGGAGCTCGGGGAGAGAGTGAGAGGCCTGGGGGGGGGTGCGTGGCGTCGCGGACGGGGTCCAGGGCGACGAGAGGAAGCAGGAGGTGGCCAGGGGGAAGCAGGAGGTGGCCGAGGCAGCGTCGGCGCGCGCCATGCCTCGCCTCTGTTCGTCCTCCTGGCAGAGGAGGAAGAGGACAAGGGGGAGGAGGTGGGCTGGGCCGGCCAGATGGAGCTGGGCCAGGTAAGTGGCGCCAGGTAAGTGGCCCAGGTGGCCTTCTCTCCCTCTCTCTGTTTCCTATTTCTGTTCTGTTTTATATTTTTCTTCTGTTTTGTTTTTTATTTAACCTTTTGCCACTGTTTTGAAATAAAACAAATTCAAAGACAGTGACAAAATTCCCCTGAACATTTTATTTAGCACAATGGAATTATACCAAAGCACATAAAAATGTTTCAGTTATTTGAACATATATTCAGTAATATTTGGATATAAGTTCAAATTCAAGATAGTATTGATTTAAATTCAAAGTCCCAAAATAAATCCTTTTAAAATGTTCATTATTTTTGGTTTGGATCAAAACCCTTGCCAAAAATATTAAACATCTAAGAAGAGCATTTTGGAGCAATGAATGAGATTTCTAGGGTTTTTACCCCTCTTTTATTTAGGGTTTTGAGGCTTCCAAAATTCCCTCAGTTCAAATTTTCAGAATTTAAACATGATGCACACATGAGCTAGCCTAGAGCACTACTAGCAGCTAGGGATGTGACAACTCACCCCCACTAAACAAGAATCTCGTCTCGAGATTCAAGCGTAGGGTAAGGTGAAGGGGAAACGCAACTAGTATAATCTTCACGATCCAGGGTGCACTTCATAAGAGCGTTGATTCATTCACCATCATTGTCTTGAAGTCTTGCCTTGAGAAATCTTGTCAACATGACATGGAGGGAAGAAGGAGACTCTAGAAGGGTCGATCTTCTCGAAGATCGAACAACTCACGGAATGAGACATAGGACCATCTCTCGGGTTGAGACACGAGATACACATCAAGAGGGGTGGAAGGAAACGGATGACGAAGGTTCTCTAGGTGGACAACAATTCCACACTTAAGAAGGTGGTAAACGATTGTCCATGTAGCGAGGAGTTGAGTTGCCATGATACCACGACGAAACATCCTGAAGGAGGGTGATTCGTAGATTATTTCCTTAAGTGGCAAAAAGAATTACCTTTGATTCAGAGATCATTGAGACTCTTTAAACCAACCTAAGGCAATTCACAGCAATCGATTGGCGGGGTCGGTAGAATGGCATACTCGGACTTGGGTGATGTGGATTACCTTGTTGAAGACAACGTAATGGATGAATTTGCTTTCCACCGGAAATGGAAGAGACCCATGGTAGAATGGCACATTGGCGGTGCAAGCTAGGAACAAAATGCAAATGCTGGGAATGATTCTGGTAACTAGGGAAGAACCCAACAATAGAGAGTGGATTCACTGTTTGAAAGGGTCATAGCATTGCCGAGGAAACTGAGAGGAATCCCAGTTAGTGCCGATGATAACACGTAGCGCTTGTGCGTGCTCTCAAGAACTTGAGCATTTCCATAATCATCAAGATTTTATCAACATCCGTGTCAAGGGTGCTGACAACACAACATACTACCATGATGAATAGCGATGGGCGATGCAGATGCAAAGGAGGATAACACTTTCTCAGATTTCACCTTAGCGAGGCCAAGGAAACAAAATCTGGATGATCGACCGAGAGACATTTAGCACTCCGCTTCTAATGTTCTCCTTGATGTGCTAGTGTAACCCATTCATAGATATGGTTTGATATCTAGAACATCAAGTAAAAAGGTCGGACTTCGGGAGCACAGGAATCCATAAGGAATAACTACGGAGGTAAATCCTACGAAGTCCTCATGGGGAGGTGGCCAACTTCCTCAATCATGATATTATAATAACAGGTCTTCCAGCTGGGTGTGTTGGCCACGACATCCACCTTACCGGTTATCGAGGGACCAATATTATAGTTCTTGGGAAATGTTCCAACCATTATATCTGCCTGAGATTCAGATCTGGTTGGTGTCAGGATATTCCAGACTCATCGAGTCTGGGAAGAAAAATGAAAGTTTGCAACACAAATCAACAAGATGACGTTGCGAGATTCTCGGGGAGCGAACTACGATAGCAAGCTCCAAAACATGAGCTGGTTCTGCTACACACATGTGAACACGTTGTCCCAGACAAACATTATCACATGGTAGTCTTACAATAAAACACTACCGAGTTCAGGAGGGGGAACCATCATTAATGACATCGAAGTCTCCACGCGTGGAAGTCCAAAGAGTTCACCTTGGACAGACTCCTTTATCTTTGAACAACTCGATCAGTGGCTTGGTGTGCTCGGAACACATATGGAATGAAGGTTGCAAGTCTCCAGACCACAGAATACTTCGCACGTATGCATGACTGACTTGGGATGATTCCAGAGGAAGCAAAACTAACTTTCTCAAATCCACGGCGGCAACTTTCACCAAATGCACGTGTATAAGAGGAGGTCACTCCTTTCATCAAACAAATACTTCATGAGCTAGCATGAAGAAAATGCTTTCAAAAGTTTCCAACACTAACTTAATGTTCAACAACATCATGGAGGAGATAAGGATGTTGTCAATGGGCTCAACAACAACTCATCGGAATTTCCATATCACTGGACTTCCACCATCATGTGAACACGGTGATAGCATTGGTCAGACCCAAAAGATATAATGGTGTATGCGCGAGGGATCAACCACGAGTAAGACAACATTACGAACATCGTTGGTTCTGACTTGATTTGACGATAGCCCACACTCAAATCAAAGGATTGATAAGACAATAGGTCCAGCAAGTGATCACAGGGACCAATCGATGAAGATATCATCTTTCTTCAATACACACTACACAAGAATATCCCTTTGGAACGAACTAAGTCAGGCAAGCTTTTATCTTCCAACTCTCCAAGTTGTTGTCTAGCTTAACCAACTAGCTCAGGGATATCTAACACCGATTCTTGGAGAGAAGGTGGTTCACAGGAATAAACCAACTTGATCACGAACTCAACATAGCGGTCAGGTGACATCCTGGTAATACTTCTGAGAAGATATTCAGAAAATCACGAACCACCGATATGTTACTAAGCTTGAGAACAATCTTGCTTTTCAGGGCAAGATGATATGATCAAATGGGTGAGGACTTGACAAGATCCTAACTCATCAATCGAAGGGTGCACCAAAATAAGGACTAGGTAGCACGATCAATCTTAGAATGGTGATTCAATAACCAACATACTAAGAATAAGATTATTGTCCATTAACTACCAAGCAATGGGGTTGCTAGGAGTATTGAGTTCACACATCATGATTCACTTGTCGGCACTCCGGCTGCAACAACACGGAACCGAGGAATGAAAAAGGATAGCGAGAAGTATCACTATGTCAAGAATTCACAAAAGGTGGTGCAATTCTCATGAAATTCCTGTCATAAAGAAGGTAATACTTCAGGGTAGAGCAGACCAGAAGCTGGATTGTAACTTGATCTGCGGAACACAACTACTTTGACCCAATCCTAAATATGGATGAGGTACTGGAGTTTGCTTCTCCAAGTCATTCAGGACAGAATGGCTTGACGGACCACAAGAGTAACAGGCATCGATGAATGAATGCACGCATACTCTTGACTATCAATTGATAGACGAGGGTCAGAAGACAACTAAAGAGGGACAACTCAAAGGAACATACAATTTTCTGAGTTGTGAATGCATAGATTAGCATGTCGAACGAGTTCAACATATTTCTTCCGGACAATCCACGCGGAAAGGTAGCACTGGCAGAGTCACAATTATGAATGGAGAACCCATAGAGAGCACTCCTGTTGTGATCTTTTGATCCAACAAACTTTTGCCGTAAGTGGTTCATGGTATTTGGAAGAAGGATATACCACGGACCTTGAGGACTATCGCAAAGGTTACTAATATCCTAAAGGCGCTAGCAATTACTATCAACATGAAGTAAGTAGAGTGAATCTCGGGTTCAAGAACCCAGGAATAGAATACCTACTACTAAGTAGCATCACGGGATGCTTTCGAGAATGATGGCCAGAATCATCACACTGGGAACACAAATCATGGCTAAATTACTAGATGATCCCCTAAGACACCTAGGGTCATAATAATATCTCCAACATATATGTCAAGGTAACGGAGTACCTCAACTCACTGATTAGTGTGGTTAATCTGGCCCATGGGAACATTGAAACGGGAAGAAAGGATTTGCAATTGCATCAGACTACTTAGAAACCTAGGATGACTCGGACAGCATAACGGCTGTAAATGCTCAGAAAAGATTTGAGACATTCACAAAAATGGTGGCATAACCATTCAGAAGCACAATATCAAGGTTTCGAGATCAACAATTAACATACGGAAGTAGTAGGAACTGAACTGAGACTTAAATCCAACAATCTTATAAGTCCACTGATTAGTAACACGTGATCCTGATAGAAAGAAGAGATAGCCTAGTTCTTAATCCCCGTAGGAAAGATAAGATGACTCAGATCAGAAGGGCATGAGGTATAAGGAGTAAAAAGAGCCTTACGTTCCATCCCACAATCAATTCCCTTATATAACTAAAGAATATCTAGACTCAACTTCGACCAGTTTGGCTTGGTAATCCTACAGGCAGTCAAGCTCTGATACCAACGCTGTCAGGACCCCGACTCGATGTCACATCGATCTAGCCGGTAACACCTCATATCACTTTGCGGCCTCACGCACGGTATCCCCATGGGTGTCGCCTTACCTTTGCCCGGGACCGTTTGCGCCTTTTGGCTCACGTATATGATAGTGTCGCTAGCATCCATATGATAAGGAGCCCGGGCTGACATGACTAGTCGTAAACCCAAAGTGGCACAGACTTACAGGGACAGGCATCCATGACCCAGCTTCGAACGTGTCGATCATCAGCAAGTGGGTCCGGGCTGTAGCACTGGGCTAGCAGGACTCCGGTAAACCGGGCTGTAGCGGGCTAACAGGACTCCGATACTCAATGCGTGACATTTCCCCGAAGGGACAGACACAGGAACGAAGAAGGACACATGCCGGGCAGCCTAAGTGTTCCAGAGCAGTAGCAAGCTACCATGGTTCAGCGGTAACACTAGGAGACATTTCCCGGTAAGAGAGGCTACTAAAGATAAACAACTAGGTAGTCAGATCCCACACATACCAAGCATTTCAATAACATACACACAATATGCTCGATATGTGCAAATACAACATGGCATCACAACATGACTCTACAACTCAAGTATTTTAATCAATAGGCTCCGAGGAGCGAGATATTACAAACATGAGTCTCACGACCCAACATTCAGAGCATACAAGTCAAAGCACAAGCGGAAGCTATCATGTCTGAGTACAGACATCTAGAAATGAAAAAGGCTGAAAGCCTGACTATCTACCAGATCCTGCCGAGGGCACAAGATCGTAGCTGAGGTAACAAGCTAAACGTCGAAGTCCAAGCGGAACTACTAGTGAGACTGAAATCTCTCTGCAAAAACATAAAATAGGCAAACATGAGTACAAATGTACCCAGCAAGACTTACATCAGAACTATCTACATATGCATCATTATCAACAAGGGATGGTGGGGTTTAACTGCAGCAAGCCAGCTTTGACTCGGTGGCTATCCTAAACTACGACTGCAAGCGACTCTTTTGAGGTGGCGCACACGAGTCCACATATTCACCATATCAATACACCACTATGGATCCACTCCCGTTTCCCTACGAGAACGCCATCCATAGCACTCACGCTTATCTTGCGTATTTTAGAGTATCCACTTTCACTTGTCTATGAACTGATATAAGCAACCCAGAAGTCCTTTTCCGCGGACACGGCTATTCGAATAGATGATGTTAACCCTGCAGGGGTGTACTTCTTCACACACGCTCTCACCACTTACCGCCGTTTACACGACATGTACTCGGCAACCTTCAAGCGGAAGCCCAACGTGGGTGTCGGCCACGGCCTGCCTAAACACTCAAGTCTCTAGTCCAGGTTTATCGCCTATTCGGGTTCCATCCATGAGGAGATCCGGCCGGAGTTTCGCTCACAGCCCCAAACGATGTGTACAGGGTTCCGTGACACCAAACGGGTGCCCGGTTTACCCGGCCACGTGCCTACCGCATCACAGCCCACCCCTACGGTCAGTGCTGCCCACGGCCTCCAGCATACTACAAACACCAGAAACTACTTGCAACTCCTGGACAGAGGACAAGGGTGATTAAGAAGCCGAGAGGGTCCATTGGTTTCGGGCCCAATGCGTGGTAGTAGCTGAATCATGGATCACAAACACAGAACTCAGTTCCTGAGGACGGCTGCAATGAGACAACCCACCATGTACTCCTACATGGCCTCTCACCGCTACCTTTACCAAAACGTGTTCACACACTTAGCTCACACACAGTAGGACATGTTCACACACCTCTGATTCATCCCCGATGAATCAGACCTGACTCAACTCTAAGCAGTAGCAGGCATGACAAACAAACATGAATGAGTAGGCACAACAGGGCTCAAACAACTCCTACTCATGCTAGTGGGTTTCATCTATTTACTGTGGCAATGACAGGTCATGCAAATGATAAAGGGGTTCAGCTACCGCAGCAGGTAACAGATGAATCGTTGTTGTCCTAATGCAGTAAAAGAGAGCAGGAGCGAGAGAGTGGGATTGTATCGGAATGAACAAGGGGGTTTTGCTTGCCTGGCACTTCTGAAGATAACATTGAGTCTTCATCAGTGTCAACGATCACGTCATCGGTATCACGTCTATCGAGAGGGGACAAATACCGGCAACACAGAAAGGAACACAATCAATGCAATGCACAATATGATGCATGATCATGACATGGCAAAATGAATGTGTTTTGAGCTAATGCAACTAAAACCAGATTAAATGAAGTTGGTTTGAATCCAAGATTCAAATTCAAACTCCATATGTGATTATTTAAATGCCCTTTAATTGATTTGTGCTAAACAGCAGCTATAAGTTGTTCTAACATGCATGAAAATGGTACAGATGGATTCCTTGAATTTTTCTGATAATTTTTCATATATAATTTATTAAATTTGGAGTTACGGTTAATTTTCTATGAATTTTGGAAGTTTTAGTCATTTTCTGGAATTTATAAATCATTTAGGATTTATTTAAATTCTAGAACAAATACTGCGTCAGCATGACGTAATAGTGACGTCAGCAGGGTCAACCGAGCGCCCCAGGTCAAACCTGACGTGTGGGGTCCACACGTCAGTGACACAGGGACTAATCCCGCGTTGACCCGGGCTGGTTAGCTTTGACTAAGCCCTGGGGCCCACTTGTCAGCGTCAGTAGGTGGGGGGGTTAGTGACTAATTAACTAAGCCACGTCGACTTCGCCGGAGTTCGGCCGGCGACGACCAAAACTGCGGCGGGAGCTCGCCGGAGTGGCGCTGCGAGGGGTTTTGGGCCAAGCCAAGGGCACCAGAGGGTAGCCCGTGCCCGTGCGCATCTAGGGGGGCCATCGGGAGGTGCGGGGGTGGCCGGAGCTCGCCGGAGTGGGGGCCGCAGCGGCTGCCGGAGCTCGGGTTTGGGCGGAGCGAGGTTACGGGGCGCTAGGGGGCTGGCTGAGGGGCTATGCGGACTCCTGGGGCAGCTAGGAGCACGCTAGGCTCGTCGGTCTGGCCGCAGCAGCACGTCAGTGCCATGCCCGGCGTCCATGGCGGACGGCGGCGCTCGGGAATGTGGCCGGGGTGCTACGGCACGGAAACGAACAAAATGGAGGAGGGGAAACGGAGTGGAGCTCACAGGGATCACGCAGGGAGGGTCAGCGAGCTCGGGGGCGCGCCAGAGTGGCCGAATTCGACGGAGAAGATCCTCGGCGGCCGGCGAGGGGGAAAACGTCGGGGGCGGCGTTCCGGGGCTCTTCTGGTCGCGTGAGACGACGAGGAGGACGAGGGAGGACTTGCGGAGCTCTGGGAGGCGTCGGGGAGGCGAGAGGAGCACGGTGGCTGCGGCAATCGGCGTCGGTGGCGGCGGTGGTTCTCGGGTGAGAGGGAGAGAGAGCAGGGGAAGAAGGGGAGGGCGAGGGAGAGTGAGAGCGGTGCGGGGCAGCTGCGTGGCTTCGTCCGGGGCATCAAGGGAGTCCGGGGGAAGCAGGAGGTGGCCAGCAGGGGGGAGGTGGCGCGCGCGCGTGCCGGCGAGCGTCGGGCACACGCCCTCGTCCTCCTGTCCAGGGAGGAAGACGACAGGGAGGCTGTGGTGGTGGGCTGGGCCAGCGGGAGGAGCTGGGCCGGGCAGGTAAGCAGGTAAGTGGCCCAGGTGGCCGTCTCCCTTTTTATTTTTGCTCTGTTTTATTTTTTAATCATTGTTTTCTATTTGTTTCATCTGTTTTGATTTAGTTCAAACACTAAATCATTTTTGTTTCTTCCAATAATTTTTGCAGGGACTGAAAGTAATATTCCAGAGCCCCTCACAAAATATCAGAATTATTGAAGCATTAAAAATATATATAACATATATTTGCTCCAACTCAAATACAATATATATTAGTTCAAAGATCCAAAATGACATGGAAAAATGTGCATCATCTCTGGTTACTGTTTCCAGCATTTTTCCAAAAATGATGAACATTTTTGAAAGCCACTTGGATTGACTGAAAATATTTTAGGTGAACCTGGTGAATTCTTAAAATGCTAGGGTTTGGACAATCCCCATTTCAACTTTCTGTAAAAGTAAACATGATGCATCACCAAAGGCTAGTACTAGTGCAATGCCAGAAGCTAGGGATGTGACAATAACTTTGCGGCCTCACACACGGTATCTCCACGGGTGTCGTCTTACCTTTTCCCGGGACCGTTTGCGCCTTTTGGCTCACGTATATGATAGTGTCGCTAGCATCCATATGATAAGGAGCCCGGGCTGACATGACTAGTCGTAAACCCAAAGTGGCACAGACTTACAGGGACAGGCATCCATGACCCAGCTTCGAACGTGTCGGTCATCAGCAAGTGGGTCCGGGCTGTAGCACTGGGCTAGCAGGACTCCGGTAAACCGGGCTGTAGCGGGCTAACAGGACTCCGGTACTCAAAGCGTGACATTTCCCCGAAGGGACAGACACAGGAACGAAGAAGGACACATGCCGGCCAGCCTAAGTGTTCCAGAGCAGTAGCAAGCTACCATGGCTCAGCGGTAACACTAGGAGACATTTCCCGGTAAGAGAGGCTACTAAAGATAAACAACTAGATAGTCAGATCCCACACATACCAAGCATTTCAATAACATACACACAATATGCTCGATATGTGCAAATACAACATGGCATCACAACATGACTCTATGACTCAAGTAGTTTATTCAATAGGCTCCGAGGAGCGAGATATTACAAACATGGGTCTCACGACCCAACAATCAGAGCATACAAGTCAAAGCACAAGCGAAAGCTATCATGTCTGAGTACAGACATCTATAAATGAAAAAGGCTGAGAAGCCTGACTATCTATCAGATCCTGCCGAGGGCACAAGATCGTAGCTGAGGTAACAAGCTAAACATCGAAGTCCACGCGGAACTACTAGCGAGACCGAAGTCTCTCTGCAAAAACATAAAATAGGCAAACGTGAGTACAAATGTACCCAGCAAGACTTACATCAGAACTAACTACATATGCTTCATTATCAACAAAGGGGATGGTGGGGTTTAACTGCAGCAAGCCAGCTTTGACTCGGTGGCTATCCTGAACTACGACTGCAAGTAACTCTTTTGAGGTGGCGCACACGAGTCCACATATTCACCATATCAATACACCACTATGGATCCGCTCCCGTCTCCCTACGAGAACGCCATCCATAGCACTCACGCTTATCTTGCGTATTTTAGGGTATCCACTTTCACTTGTCTATGAACTGATATAAGCAACCCAGAAGTCCTTTTCCGCGGACACGGCTATTCGAATAGATGATGTTAACCCTGCAGGGGTGTACTTCTTCACACACGCTCTCACCACTTACCGCCGTTTACACGACATGTACTCGGCAACCTTCAAGCGGAAGCCCAACGTGGGTGTCGGCCACGACCTACCTAAACACTCAAGTCTCTAGTCCAGGTTTATCGCCTATTCGGGTTCCATCCATGAGGAGATCCGGCCGGAGTTTCGCTCACAGCCCCAAACGATGTGAACAGGGTTCCGTGACACCAAACGGGCGCCCGGTTTACCCGGCCACGTGCCTACCGCATCACAGCCCACCCCTACGGTCAGCGCTGCGCACGGCCTCCAGCATACTACAAACACCAGAAACTACTTGCAACTCCTGGACAGAGGACAAGGGTGGTCAAGAAGCCGAGAGGGTCCATTGGTTTCGGGCCCAATGCGTGGTAGTAGCTGAATCATGGATCACAAACACAGAACTCAGTTCCTGAGGACGGCTGCAATGAGACAACCCACCATGTACTCCTACATGGCCTCTCACCGCTACCTTTACCAAATCGTGTTCACACACTTAGCTCACACACAGTAGGACAGGTTCACACGCCTCTGATTCATCCCCGATGAATCAGACCCGACTCAACTCTAAGCAGTAGCAGGCATGACAACAAACATAAATGAGTAGGCACATCAGGGCTCAAACAACTCCTACTCATGCTAGTGGGTTTCATCTATTTACTGTGGCAATGACAGGTCATGCAAAGGATAAAGGGGTTCAGCTACCGCAGCAAGTAACAGATGAATCGGTGTTGTCTTAATGCATTAAATGAGAGCAGGAGCGAGAGGGTAGGATTGTATCGGAATGAACAAGGGGGTTTTGCTTGCCTGGCACTTCTGAAGATAACATTGAGTCTTCATCAGTGTCAACGATCACATCATCGGTATCACGTCTATCGAGAGGGGACAAATACCGGCAACACAGAAGGAAACACAATCAATGCAATGCACAATATGATGCATGATCATGACATGGCAAAATTAATGTGTTTTGGGCTAATGCATCTAGCAACAAGTTAAATGGGGTTGGTTTGAATACAAGATTCAAATTCAAACTCCATATGTGATTATTCAAATGCCATTTAATTGATTTGTGCTAAACAGCAGCTATAAGTTGTTCTAACATGCATGAAAATGGTACATATGGATTCCTTGAATTTTTCTGATAATTTTTCATATATAATTTATTTAATTTGGAGTTACGGTTAATTTTCTATGAATTTTTGAAGTTTGTGGTATTTGCTGGAATTAATAAATCATTTAAGAATTATTTAAATTCCAGAAACATTTACTGCGTCAGCAGTGCGTCACCGTGACGTCAGCAGGTCAACAGACGCTGCTGCTGGTCAAACCTGGCGTGTGGGGGCCACACGTCAGTGACACAGGGTTGTTTAACTCACTGACAGGTGGGACCGGTCAACGGCCACGTCAGCTAGGTCAATTCCGACGCGTGGGGCCACTGTGGTTAACTTAAACTAAACAGGGGGTTAACCGTTGTTAGTTAAGGGCGTGGGGCCCACAGTCAGTGGCCAAGGCCTGGGTTAGCGGGGTGGTTAGGCCCTAATGACCGGCCACATCAGCTCTCGCCGGAGTGTAGCCGACGACGACCACAGAGCACGGCGGGGGACGCCGGACTTGCGCTAGGGGCATCGGATCGACGCGCCAAGGGCACCAGGAGGTAGCCCGCGCCCGTGCGCATCTAGGGGGACCAACGGGAGGTGCGGGGGTGGCCGGGGTTCGCCGGAGTGGAGCCCGAGGCGGCGGCCAGAGCTCGGGGTTTCGCGGGACCGGCGCTGAAGTGCACAGGAGGACGAATGGTTAAGTGCTTTGGGTTCCTGAGGTTGCGGTGAGCACGCGGGTGGGCTCAGGAGCGAGCTGCGGTGGCTGTGGCCACGGCCACGCCATGGCCGGCGGCGAGGAGCAATCGGCTCCGGTGAAAAGGCGGCTAGGGTACGGGAACGAGCGCGAGGAGGAGGGGGAATGGAAGAGTAGCTCACAGGGAGTCGGACGAGACGCTAAGTGGGCTCGGGGACGCGCCAGACGTCACGAATCGACGGCGGTGAGCTTCGGTGGCCGGCAACGGAACGGCGATGGTGGCGGCGTTGCGGGGCTTCCGGAGGGCCGTGGGTCGGTGGGGAGGAAGGAGGGGGTCGAGGCGGAGCCTTTGAGCGCATCGGCGAGGCTAGGGGTGGCCGGTGGCCACGAGGGAGCTCGTCGGCGGCGGCGGGTGTGTTCAGTGGCTGCGCGCGAGAGAGCCAGAGGAGGAGAGGAGCTCGGGGAGAGAGTGAGAGGCCTGGGGGGGTGCGTGGCGTCGCGGACGGGGTCCAGGGCGACGAGAGGAAGCAGGAGGTGGCCAGGGGGAAGCAGGAGGTGGCCGAGGCAGCGTCGGCGCGCGCCACGCCTCGCCTCTGTTCGTCCTCCTGGCAGAGGAGGAAGAGGACAAGGGGGAGGAGGTGGGCTGGGCCGGCCAGATGGAGCTGGGCCAGGTAAGTGGCGCCAGGTAAGTGGCCCAGGTGGCCTTCTCTCCCTCTCTCTGTTTCCTATTTCTGTTCTGTTTTATATTTTTCTTCTGTTTTGTTTTTTATTTAACCTTTTGCCACTGTTTTGAAATAAAACAAATTCAAAGACAGTGACAAAATTCCCCTGAACATTTTATTTAGCACAATGGAATTATACCAAAGCACATAAAAATGTTTCAGTTATTTGAACATATATTCAGTAATATTTGGATATAAGTTCAAATTCAAGATAGTATTGATTTAAATTCAAAGTCCCAAAATAAATCCTTTTAAAATGTTCATTATTTTTGGTTTGGATCAAAACCCTTGCCAAAAATATTAAACATCTAAGAAGAGCATTTTGGAGCAATGAATGAGATTTCTAGGGTTTTTACCCCTCTTTTATTTAGGGTTTTGAGGCTTCCAAAATTCCCTCAGTTCAAATTTTCAGAATTTAAACATGATGCACACATGAGCTAGCCTAGAGCACTACCAGCAGCTAGGGATGTGACAAATTGTGGATGTGCGGTTCGATGAGACTAACGGCTCGCAAAGAGAGCACCTGCCAAATGTGCTAGATGAAGCACCTCCAAGTGAATCTATCAAGCAGATGGGAATTGGAGATATCATACCCTCTGAGAATCAATCTGAAGAGGAACTTGTCATTTCTACACCTAATCAACCTGAAGACAATGCTCATCCTGAAGACAATCCACCAAATGATGACATTGATCAGCAAGAGCAAAATCTTCGTCCTGCTCATCCTCGTGTTGCAAATGAAGTTCAGATTGAGAAGATAATTGACAGCTTGAATGCACCTGGTCCACTCACTCATTCAAAAGCAACTCAAAGAGCAACACAGCTAACCAACTTCTGTGGGCATTTCGCATTTGTCTCAATCTCTGAACCCAAGAAAGTTGATGAAGCCTTCATGGAACCTAAATGGATTCAAGCTATGCAAGAAGAGCTTCAATAGTTCGAGCTGAATAATGTGTGGGAATTGGTCAAGCGTCCTGATCCCCGGAAGCACAATATTATTGGCACCAAATGGATATATTGCAACAAGCAAGATGAGCATGGTCAAGTGGTCAGAAACAAGGCTCGTCTTGTTGCGCAAGGTTACACTCAAGTGGAAGGAATTGACTTTGATGAAACATTTTCTCCGGTGGCAAGACTTGAAGCCATTCGCATACTTCTAGACTATGCAAATCATCACAACATCCTTCTGTATCGAATGGATGTAAAAAGTGCCTTTCTCAATGGAAAGATAGAAGAACAAGTATATGTTGCACAACCTCCCGGCTTTGAAGATCCAAAACATCCTGATATGGTGTACAAGCTCAACAAGGCACTCTATGGCCTCAAACAAGCCCCTCGTGCTTGGTATGACACGCTCAAAGACTTCCTGAAGAGCAAAGGCTTCAAACCTGGTTCACTAGATCCTACACTCTTCACGAAGACATATGATGGTGAACTGTTTGTGTGCCAAATCTATGTGGATGACATTATCTTCGGCTGCACCAACAAGAAATACAGTGATGAATTTGGTCACATGATGCAAGAGCAATATCAAATGTCCATGATGAGCAAGCTGAAGTTCTTTCTGGGTCTCCAAATCCGTCAACAACGCAACGACATCTTCATATCTCAAGAAAAATATCTCAAAGATTGCCTGAAGAAGTTTGGAATGCAAGACTGCAAAGGATACACAACGGCAATGCCAACCAAAAGTCATCTAGATCCCGACAACAATGGTAAAGAGTTCGATCAGAAGGTATACCAGTCCATGATTGGTTCTTTGCTTTACTTATGTGCATCTAGGCCAGATATAATGCTTAGTGATTGCATGTGTGCCCGGTTCCAAGCGGCACCAAAGGAATCGCATCACTTAGCTGTGAAGCAAATTCTTCGATATTTGGCTTACACCCCAACACTTGGATTATGGTATCCAAAGGGCTTAGAGTTTGATCTAGTTGGATTCTCATATGCTGATTATGCTGGTGACAAGGTTGATCGCAAGTCCACATCAGGCACATGTCACTTTCTGGGATGATCTCTTGTTTGTTGGTCTTCAAAGAAGCAGAATTGTGTATCTCTCTCCACTGCTAAATCCGAATACATTGCTGCTGGATCTTGCTGTGATCAGCTTCTCTGGATGAAGCAAACTCTCAAGGACTATGGCATCCATCTTAAGAATGTGCCTCTCTACTGCGATAATGAGAGTGCCATCAAGATTGCCGACAACCCAGTTCAGCACTCGAAGACAAAGCACATTGAAATTCGTCATCACTTTCTCAGAGATCATGTTATGAAGGAAGATATTGATATCATTCATGTCAAGACAAAAGAGCAGTTGGCTGATATCTTCACAAAGCCCTTGGATGAGAAAAGGTTTTGCAAGTTGCGATGTGAGCTAAATATCTTGGAATCCTCAAATGTCCTGTGATTAGGCACACATCCTAACACTTATGCATTTTGATGACTTAGATGTGCAACACACGAAGTAATGTATATCTTCAATCAATGAAGACATACACTCTAAATGTGAATACATTAATGCGGAATTTGACTTCGGAGTGCCACGATAATTGTGCGCCGTGTCTGGGTCTAATACTTCCTATACGGTGGGTAACACCACCACCAAACTCTAGTTTGAAGTGTTTCTCTTGGCGTTATGTTTGCATAGTTTTCATGTTGGATTCATATTCATCCTTGGCCTAAAATCAAGTTTATCTTCAATTGGTTGATTTGGCCTTATACTGGCTATATAT